>NC_134515.1:35209524-35232024 GCF_027942865.1 Odontesthes bonariensis | reverse complement strand
TAAGTACGAAGCTCTGTATGATTTATCAAAGAAATATTTCCATATGCACAGTAGAACTGAACACCTACACGAACGAAATCTTAAGATTATCCTACAATTGCCGATCGATGACGATGTTCACGTTGATACGGCATGGCAACAAACGTGGCCTGATTAAGAAAAAATTTGATTGGTTCCCAAAATACCCTGGCCAAAACTGGCGACACTGAAGACCTACAAAAAGAGATATCGATCCATTAATAGAAAAGTGGAAAAGAGCCAAAGCTAATGGTTGCTGGCTCTTTTATCAACTGTGGCACTACAATTTTCGGAGTTGTATACGCTGACCTGTGCGATGTATTATCTTAATAAACCTTGACAACTAGTAGTGTCAATACAGTAGAGTAGTTTCTTGTAATTTCTCTTAAGGGATGTTTACAATATATTTCACATTTACATTATATTGTTGGCATCACTTTCTAATGAAAGATTAAAAAACCCAATAAAAATAAAGCCAAGGTCACATGCTCTTCTCTCTTTTGGGGAAAGATGTACAGCTTCAGTTGGACTCTTATTCAGTGTTTCTGAATGTGGGGTCTCTGAGATTTGTTCTTTATTTGGCCCCTATTTCAATATTGTCTAAAAGTAATCAAATTATTTTACTGATGCAAAAATATAAAACTGGACCTCAAAAGTGTCACTTGTGTCACATAGAGGTGGATTCTCTTAAGTACTCTTATCATTGTAGAACTTTGTGAACCCACTCCCTTTTCATTTATATTTCTCTTTTTAAGATATTGTTGAAGTAAGGATTGAAATTCATTTTTGGTCTTGCAGATCTGTAGGGCGCATACTTATTACTATTACTAATTTCAGAAGTTTGTGACATGGCATTTCAGATGCTCACATGTTAATGTTCTGGGTATGGGTCTTGAACATGCTGTGGATGGCCATTTTATGTTGCTTGCATCCATCCCACCCATTGTTTTCTGCCTGTGCAGGGTACTACAGAATAACTATTTCTCCAAATTATGTCTCTGTCCCTTTAAGTTACCTTTTCTCATATTTTAAACCTTTTTCATTTTCTTTAGATGTTCTACCTGAGTGCTGACGATATCCATCTGGAATTTTAGAACAAAAAGTTCAAATCATCCAGAGTAAAATTTCATGTGTGGATCTAAAATTTTCCAGATTTGACAAAAGCCTAGTTTCCTGCAGTGTTGTATAAAGTACTGAAATCTCACACTCAAGTAAAAGTATAGGTACCCCTCCAAAATATGACTTTGGTAAAAGTCCAAGTCACTGACTGAAATGTTACTTGAGTTAAAGTCTTAAAGTATCCGAAACGTCATGTACTTAAGTATGAGAATTATTGTAAAAATAGATGTACTTAAGTAATGTAATGAAAAGTACAAGTAAAAAGTAAACATTTTTTTACATTTTGGTAAACTTTGAAGGTCAAATACACATAACCAAGTGCAGGCAAAATTTAGACCAGGTTTAGACAGAAAATACAAACTTTGTGAACCTTTAACTTTTTCTTCTTCGAGTAAGGTCAGTACTGAAAATGAGGCGTACATTACACCATTAAGAAAAAAATGAAACAAAAGAGGCTGCTACTGTTATTGCCATCATTATAAACAAAATTTAAAGAAAAAAATAGGAGCTTATCTGGCATCTGAAGAGGGAGTCCAATTTGAAACCCCTTTTGTAAACCTTTCTAAAAATTAAATAAAATAACTCAGTACAGAAAATGCGGCCAACATCACCAAGAAAAAAAGCTGTTACGATTACTGTACTTCACAAAGTGCAAAGAAAAAAAGAATTGGGAGGGAACTGCAGCTTATGTGGCATCTGAAGAGGAAGACCTTTTTTGTAAAACTACCTTAAAACCTAAAAAAGGGGAGTTTCTGTAAGATAGAATTTCCACGTCTTTGGGCAGGCATAACATGCATGGGGTCAAAACACTGTTGCGTTTTTTTTCTCTTTTTTTTTTGTAACGAGTAACTAAACCGAACAATGAAAATGTATTGGAGTAAAAGTATGCAATTAAGTTCGGAAATATAGTGAAGTAAAAGTTTTCAAAAAATTTTAAACACGAAGGAAAGTACAAAGTATTCCAAAATATACTTAAGTACAGTAGTGAAGTATTTTTACTTCGTTACTATACAACACTGGTTTCCTGAAACATAATACCAGGCTGTATTATCTTTTTGAAAAAATAATTTTGAATATGCCTCAGCCTTTCTTTGTAATTACTTCCCTGTCCAGATGCAACCAGGTGTTTGTTTTCTTGAAGCATTGTTGGTTTCTCAGAGAACCTTATTCTTTATTCTTTAACCTTATAACCTTAGTTATCTGATCAATGCAAGTAGAGGTAATTTATTTTTTTATTTTCTCGACGTGTCTAGTAGAATGGCAACTGGAAACAAACTTTAGCTAAATATACAGTTTTTAATCTTATTATTACAATGGCAGGTTATCACATTCAGACAGTCTAAAGGGCTGCAAGGCTAAGACAATGCTGAACATGTCAGGATCCGTGTTTTTGGTTACCTTGTTCTCTCCTGTGTTTTTGGTTTTGCCCTTGTTAATTTGCCCCAGATGTTTTGAGTTCCCCTGATTACCCTTGTGTATTTAAATTCAGTTCTGTCCCTTGTTCCCTGTCGGATTCTTGTATGTCTCCCAGTGCTTTAGTTCTGTATATGTTTGGATTATTGTTAATAAAACTCATCTTTTTTCTACAACGAGGAGTTCCTGCTTTGCATTTGGATCCTACTCACCCACAATTCATGACAGAACTGTTGTTTTACAGACATCTAAGATAGTGTTAATAAAGGGGTGAAGTAGTGAAGGCAAAATGAGGCTTTGTGAAGCTTTGAATCATTTTGAACCATTGTGTCATAATAAAGTGGTTCACTACCCGAAGCTTCATTCAATTCCCATTACAGATTACAAAAAATATTTTCAATTACATCAGTGTGGTATGAGATTGTGTCTTACCTGTGGAAGCTTCAGCAGGTGCTGGCTGTGGTGCTGCCGATGTAGACGGTTCTGGTGTTGTTGCCTTCATCAATGCCGCACATTCCCCTTTCAGGCGTTTTAGCGCCGTGTCACAGTTGTTGGGACTGTGAAATCCAAGTGTCTTAAGTCTTGGATCCAGCAATGTAGCCATGGAGTTGAGACTTGTCATCTCTACACCAGAGAGCTTTTCAGTCATTATTCGTTTCAAATTATGTCCCAGCTGTTTGGCCATGTCTATTGTAGCTCCACTTGATTTAGTGTGTGCTTTAACATGCGTATTAGTGGAGCTACTGAAGCCGATACTCTTCGCTCTTGTGAGAGCTCATCAGTCGCTGCCTGAAATGGTGACATTTTAATGCACTGAGCTGTTGCCTCATACTCATTGGCTGTTAAAGGAGCCAAATCCGTAGCCAGAGCTGCTGCCACTGCTTCTCTCTGATCATAAATCCGCTGAAGCATTACAAAAGTGCTATTCCACCGGGTTTCCACATCCTGCATCAATTTCATCACAGGGCGGCCCATTTGCACTTGCACCTGCTGGAGGCATTCCTTGGCTGTGGTGCTGCTTTTAAAATATGTTACAATCCTCCGGACCCTTGACCTGATGTCATCAAAAGATTTTTTTTCACAATCAGGTTGAGTGCATGGGCTATGCAGACAGCCACTGCCAGGATCTTGAATGTTAGGCATGCTATCATGTTTTGTGCTGCATCCGTCACCAAACATCTCACTTTTCCACCCATTCCCCACTCCTCCATCAGCTCATGCACAACAGCTGCAATGTTTTCAGCTGTGTGGCTACTGGGGAAAGGATGGACTCCCAGCAGAGTTGTGGACAGCTGCTCTTCAGCACCAACAAAATGGCAGGTTACAGCCAGATATGCATCCATGTTAATGGATGTCCACATATCTGCTGTGAGGCTGACACTGTCGGTAGTCAGCAACTCAGCCTTGAAGCACGCTTCAAACTCGACAGGGTAGTTATAGTGAAGCAGTGGGCCGGAGCTTGCTTCAAGTGACGTCACTGATGACGTTTGAACCACTTCACTGCTTCATTCAGACAGAGTCAGCTGACTACTTCGAGTTGATAGCCGCGATTCAGTGTATTCAAGATGGCTGAAGCCCCCGTTCTACACGTATTATATGCTACGAACAGCTCTCGTTTTTTGATATTCGGAGTTTTGGATTATTCTCTCATGGAGCAACCATCGAGGAAGCGTTCTAAAGTGTGGGAATATTTCGGAAATACAAATTCAATTCAAATTCAATTCAAAAATACTTTATTTATCCCAGAGGGAAATTAAATGTTGATGTAGCTCAATTAAATCAAGGAGTTATTATAGATGCTGATGGCTGTGGGCAGGAAAGATTTCCTGTAGCGGTCCGTTTTGCATCCAAACTGAAGAAGCCTTTGACTGAAGAGACTCTGTTTTCCGATAACAGTCTCATGGAGAGGATGTTCAGGGTTGTCCATAATTCTCTTGATTTTATGCAAAATCCTTCTTTGCATTATTGTCTCCAGAGGTTCCACAGTCGTCCCCAGAACAGAACCAGCCTTCCTTATCAGGTTGTTGAGTCTTTTTAGGTCCCTGGTTCTGATGCTGCTGCCCCAACAGATGACGCAAGAGGAAATGACGCTCTCAACAACAGACTTGTAGAAGATCTGCAACATCTTGTTGCAAACCTTGAAGGACCTTAGCTTCCTCAAGAAGTACAGTCTGCTCTGTCCTTTCTTGTAGATTACTTCACTGTTGTGTCTCCAGTCCACTCTGTTGTCCACATGAACACCAAGGTATTTATATTCCTCAACCACCTCCACTTCTTCTCCCATGATGGAAACAGGGTTTGATCTGACCCTGTTTCTCCTTAAATCTACAATCATCTCCTTTGTTTTGTTAACATTCAAGATGAGATGATTGTTCCCACACCATGCCACAAAGCGGTCCACCAGCTCTCTGTACTCAGCTTCTTGTCCATCTCTGATACACCCGACAACTGCAGAGTCATCTGAATATTTCTGTAGATGACAGGAGTCTGACTTGTACTGGAAGTCTGAAGTGTACAGAGTGAAAAGGAATGGTGAGAGTACAGTCCCCTGTGGTGCTCCTGTGCTGCTGATCACCTGGTTAGACACACAATTCTTCAGTCTGACAAACTGTGGTCTGTTTGTCAGGTAGTCATTAATCCAGGTGATTGTTGAGGCCTCCACCTGAGTCTTCTGGAGTTTCAGATGAAGCAGATCAGGCTGGATTGTGTTAAATGCACTGGAGAAATCAAAGAACATGATCCTCACAGTGCTGCCTGCTTTGTCCAGATGACAGTGGGTTTGTTGAAGCAGGTGTATGATAGCGTCTTCAACTCCAACTCCATGGCGATAAGCAAACTGCAGGGGGTCCCGATATGTGCTGGTTTGCTTACACAGGTGGGTCAACAGGAGTCTCTCCAGGACCTTCATGATGTGGGATGTCAGGGCAACAGGTCTGTAGTCATTGCTGTCTGAAGGGTGAGTTTTCTTTGGTACCGGAACCAGACAGGATGTCTTCCACAACAGTGGTACCTTCTCTTGGGTCAAGCTAAGGTTGAAAAGGTGTTGCAGAATCCCACAGAGCTGCTCTGCACAGGCCTTCAGGACTCGGGGGCTGACACCATCTGGACCTGCAGCCTTGTTCCGGTTCAGTCTCTCCAACTGCCTCTTCACCTGACTTCTAGAAACAGAAAAGTGGGAGGGGGAGGCAAAGGGGATAGCAGCATCTCCTGATTGTGTTGAAGACAAACTAGTGGAAGCAGAAGAATCCATGACTGAGGTGGAGGTGGAGATGTTACAGGAAAGCTGTGAGTCAGAGGAGGGTGGGATGTCTCTTGGGCTGGGAACAGGAGGGGAGGATGGTGAGCTTGTTCCTGAACTAAACCTGTTGAAGAATGTGTTCAGCTCATTTGCTCTGTCCAGACTTCCATCCATCCGATACCCCCTCTGCTTGAGGCCTGTGATCTTCTTCATTCCTGACCACACATCTCTGATATTGTTCCTCTGCAGTTTACTCTCAAGCTTCTTTCTATACACCTCCTTGCTCTCTCTGATCTTGACTTTGAGCTGCTTCTGTATACTCCTCAGTAACTCCCTGTCTCGCTCCCTAAAGGCTCTTTTTTTCTTGTTCAATAGTTCCTTTAGCTCACTGGTGATCCAGGGTTTGTTATTAGGGAAGCATCTCACTGTTCTGGTGGGGATGGTGTTGTCCACACAGAAGTTTATATAGTCAGTCACACACTCAGTCATGGCATTAATGTCCTCTCCATGTGGCTTACAAAGAGAAATCCAATCGGTTGCATCAAAACAATCCTGTAAGGCTTCTTCAGCTTCATGTGACCACTTTCTAACAGTCTTTTTTGTGACAGGTAGTCTCTGGACAAGGGGTTTATATGCTGAACAGAGAAAAACAAGGTTGTGATCTGATTTACCCAGGGGAGGTCTTGATTTCGAAATATATGAATCCTTGACATTTGTGTAAAACAAATCCAATGTCTTGTTTTCTCTGGTAGAGCAGCTGACAAACTGTTGAAAAGTTGGCAGTGTAGCAGAGAGTGAGGCATGATTAAAATCACCAGATATTGCCACAAAAGAATTGGGGTGTTGTGTCTGTATCTTAGCAACAACGGAACTGATGACATCACATGCAGTGTCGGCAACAGCTGAGGGTGGAATGTAAACAGCCACCAAAGCAACACTGGTGAACTCTCTTGGCAAAAAATATGGACGAAAACTTACTGCCAATAGTTCAATGTCAGGACTGCAGAGACGACTCTTCACAGTAACATGTCCTGGGTGACACCATCTGTTGTTGACAAGCACTGCCAATCCACCCCCTTTCCTTTTCCTGCTACTCTTTAAGGCTGCGGCTACACGAAAACGTTTTTCACGATACTTTTTCTTATCGTTTGGCTGTCGCAGCCACACGGAGCCGGCGTTCCCACTACCCCAAAACGATAGTTTTTGAGAACGGGTTCCAGAGTGGGAAAGTTTGAAAACAGCCTCGTTTCGTTTCCATTGTTACAGCTAAAACGTTGACGCTGTGAGCCAATTTTAACACTTCTCTATTGTCTCACAGCGTGGCGTGACACAGTGGCGTGTGTACTGCATCGTTTCATCGTTTTCATCCGTTTTCGTCTGGACCTGAGTCTTTACAGCAGCGCGTTGCCGTGTGGTCGCAAGAATTTTCGTACCCGTTTTCAAAAAAAAAACTTGTTTCGTTTTCGTGTAGCCGTAGCCTAAATCTCGATCTGCTCGTACAGTCAGGAAGCCCGGCAGAGAGACGCTGGAGTCGGGGATATGATCCTGTAGCCATTTCTCAGTAAAACACATAATGCTACATTCCCGATATTCTTGCTGAGTCCTTGTCAAGGCTAGAAGTTCATCCAACTTGTTAGCTAAATAGTTCCTTGTCACACCAGCCTCCTCTGTTCCCTGTGACAGAGTATTTTCCAAAGCTGGAGAAATTGACTAAAAAAAAAAAAAGAAACCGTTTGAGTCCTTCTACTGTGCAAAAACTACTTTTCTTGAATAAAAACACCTGAAGTAACACGAGGCAAGGCAATTTTATTTATAGAGTTCGTACACAAGGTCATTCAAAGCGCTTTACAGCTACATAAAATCAAAGGAGGCAATAAAAATCATTAAAAAGAAACAAAAAATAAAGAATTATTAATTAATTTAAAAGTGAAGAGTGCAGATAAAATACTTTCAGGTGTCATATGCACAGCTAAATAGAACTGTTTTCAGCCTGGATTTAAACATGGTCAGAATTGAGGCCTGTCTCACATCTTCTGGAAGACTGTTCCAGATTTTAGGGGCATAAAACTGAAATGCAGCCTCACCTTGTTTAGTCCTGACTGGGCACTAGCAGGAGACCCCTCCCTGAGGTTCTCAGAGTCCGAGTTGGTTCATATGGCTCTAACATGTCAGCGATGTACTTTGGCGCTTGACCATGAAGAGACTTGTACACAAGCAGAGCTGTTTTAAAGTCTATTCTCTGAGGGACAGGAAGCCAGTGCAGAGACCTGAGCACTGGACTAATATGGTCGTATTTCCTGGTTCTAGTCAGAACTCGAGCAGCAGTATTCTGGATGTACTGCAGCTGTCTTACAGCCCGTTTAGAGAGCCCAGTGAGCAGGCCGTTACAGCAGTCTAACCTGCTGGAGACAAACGCATGGATCAGTCTTTCTAAGTCTGGTTTAGACACTATTCCTTTGATTCTGGCAATGTTTTTTAGATGGTAAAAAGCTGCTGATGTTACTGATTTAATGTGGCTGTTAAAATTCAGGTCTGAGTCCAATATTACCCTGAGATTTCTAACCTGATTATTAGGTTTTAGAGAGAGAGTCTCAAGGTGACTGATAACACTTTCTTTCTCTCTGTGGGCCACAGACAATGATTTCAGTTCAGCTGGAGAAAATAGTTTTGCATCCACACACTGATCTGTTTGATGCAGTGACACAATGTATCTACAGGCCCGTGTTCTCCTGCCGTCAGTGACACGTAGATCTGAGTGTCATCTGCATAGTTGTGGTAGGACACATTATAGCTGCGTATTAGCTGGCCTAGTGGAAGCATGTACGGATTGACCCCTGGGGAACCCCACAGGTCATAGCCATTCGGTCTGAGACACAGTTACCAATTTCAACAAAATATTTCCTGTCGTCCAGATAGGACTTGAACCATTTTAAAGCACGACCAGAGATTCCCACCCAGTCTTCTAACCTCTGTAATAAGATTGCATTGTCAACTGTGTCAAAGGCAGCACTCAGGGCCAGACAGTGACTTTACTTGCATCTATGTTCAGGCGGATGTCATTTGTCACCTTGATCAGAGCTGTCTCAGTGCTGTGGTGGGGCCAAACATTTCAAGGACAGCAGTGAGCTCTTTAGCTTGCTTGTTATGGGCTACATGCACATTCAAGTCCCCTGTTATGACTAAACAGTCAAAAGCAGTGCACACAATTGAAAGTAGTTCAGTAAAATCATCAATAAAACAATTCAATTCAATTCATTTTTATTTATATAGCGCCAAATACAACAAATGTCATCTCAAGGCACTTAGATAGTAAGTCCAATTCAAGCCAATTGGAATTCAATTAATTAATAATAATCATAATTCATAAAATAATCCAATTCGTTCATATAGGGGAGGGGGGCGGGGGGCCACCGCGACGGCGGCACTGTAACACCATTCAAAGGATATCTGTTGGAACAGGGAAACACGAGTTAATGACCACAATAATATCACATATACATAAAGAGAGTAAAGTGAGGAAAGGTGTGTCAGATGAGGCCCCCCAGCAGTCTAGGCCTATAGCAGCTTAACTATGGGATGTTTCAGGATCACCTGAGCCATCCCTAACTATAAGCTTTATCAAAAAGGAAAGTTTTAAGCCTGGTCTTAAAAGTGGAAAGGGTGTCTGCTTCCCGGACATTTACTGGCAGCTTATTCCACAATTGAGGGGCCTGATAACTGAAGGCTCTGCCTCCCATTCTACTTTTAGAAACTCTGGGAACCTTAAGTAAACCTGCAGTTTGGGAACGAAGTGCTCTGTTAGGAAAATATCTTACAATGAGATCTTTAAGATATGATGGAGCTCGGTCATTAAGAGCTTTATATGTAAGGAGAAGAATCTTAAATTCTATTCTGAATTTAACAGGGAGCCAATGAAGAGAAGCTAAAACTGGAGAAATATGATCTCTCCTGTTAGTTCTCGTCAAAACTCTGGCTGCAGCATTTTGGATCAACTGAAGGCTTTTCAGAGAATATGTAGGACAGCCCAATAATAAAGAATTACAGTAGTCCAATCTTGAAGTAACAAATGCATGAATTAGTTTTTCTGCATCACTCTGAGACAAGATGTTCCTGATTTTAACAATATTACGAAGGTGAAAGAAGGCAGTCCTAGAAACCTGTTTTATATGCGAGTCAAATGATAAGTTCTGGTCAAAAATAACTCCAAGGTTCCTCACTGTAGAACTAGAAGCCAAGGAAATACCATCTAGAGTAACTATATAGCTAGACAATTTCTCCCTGAAACGCTCAGGTCCAAAGATAACGACTTCAGTTTTGTCTGAATTTAGCAGCAGACAGTTCTGAGTCATCCAGGTCTTTATGTCTTTAAGACATGCTTGTAGTCTGACCAACCTATTGGTTTCATCTGGTTTTATAGATAAGTACAGCTGAGTATCATTAGCATAGCAATGGAAATTTATGCCATGCTGTCTAATAATGTTACCTAATGGAAGCATGTATAAAGTAAAAAGAATCGGTCCAAGCACAGAACCCTGGGGAACTCCATGACTTACTCTGGTGTGTGAGGAAGATTCTTCATTTACAAGAACAAACTGAAATCTATCAGATAAATATGATTTAAACCAGCCTAATGCAGTTCCTTTAATCCCAATAACATGTTCAAGTCTGTGTAATAAGATACTGTGATCGACCGTATCAAATGCAGCACTGAGATTCAACAGGACAAGCACAGACACAAGTCCGCTATCAGAGGCTAAGAGGAGATCATTGGTAACTTTCAGCAGTGCTGTTTCTGTGCTATGATGCACTCTGAATCCTGACTGAAACTCTTCAAACAAATTATTTCTGTGTAAATGATCACAAAGCTGAGCTGCAACTATTTTTTCAAGAACTTTAGATATAAAAGGGAGATTGGATATAGGTCTATAATGAGCCAACACTTCTGAATCAAGAGTAGGTTTTTTAAGTAAAGGTTTAATTACAGCAACCTTAAAAGTCTGAGGTACATATCCTGTCAACAAAGACAGATTGATCAAATCCAATATGGAAGTGTCAATTAATGGGAAAACCTCCTTGAACAGTCTGGTTGGGATTGGGTCTAAAACACAAGTTGATGGTTTAGAAGAGACTATTGCTGTTGTTAGTTCAGAGAGATCAACTGGGCAGAAGCCGTCTAAATACAAATCAGGTTCTAAAGATGCTGTACTTGATGATACATCACTAATAATAGTGGGAAGGACTCCATCAATCTTCTCTCTGATAGAAACAATTTTATTAATAAAGAAGCTCATGAAATCATCACTGCTGAGAGTTAAAGGAATAACTGGCTCAGCAGAGCTCGGACTCTTAGTCAGACTGGCTACAGTGCTGAAAAGAAACCTGGGATTATTCTTATTCTCTTCTATCAGTGATGAATAATAAGCAGTTCTAGCTTTACGAAGGGCTTTCTTATACATTGTTAAACTATCTTTCCAGACTAACTGAGACTCTTCTAAATTAGAGGAACGCCACTGTCTCTCCAGCTTTCTTGCAGTCTGCTTTAAAGCACGCAGCTGTGAATTATACCAAGGAGCCAACCTCTTCTGACTGATTACCTTCCTTTTCAGAGGGGCAACATTGTCCAGTGCTGTACGCATCTTCTATGGTGATATAAAGTATGGAAGATTGTGTTATTCAAAATGGAGATAAAACATACTCAAATGATGAAAAATAAACAAATGACAACTTGTGGGTGGGTATATTGTCCCTGAACATGGCACAAACACCCCCACCCCTCTGGTTTTCTCGTTTCAGACACAAAATTGAAGTGAGGTGGACTAGACTCAATCAGGACTGCATTTGTTGTGTTTTTGTCGAGCCATGTCTCAGTTAAAAACATAAAATCAAGATTGTGAGATATCCTTTGAATGGTGTTACTGTTCAACTGAAGCAGCCGGCTGAATTTGTTGATCCTCCTGTCGATGTTTGGGAGAGGTCCACTTATGAATGTTAGTATCGTCACTTTGAGAAACTATTTGAGAGTCTTGATAAAGTCTTTTTTTAAGATTTCAGACTGATTCTCTCTGATGTCCACTGCATCAACGTGCACAATCAGCTGTTTCACCCCTTGGTGTTTTGCCAGTACCTCAGGTAGTAATCTCGTGATGTCAGAGACAGTGGCACTTGGATAGCTGCATGTAACCATTCTGTTTCTGTTTATATTAGATATGGCTCCGTCTCCAAGCACAAGAGTATCTTTGACCTTGACACTCGGCACAGTTTCTCTGTCCATCTGCTGCTTTGTACCGTCTCTCTGTCTGTTACACTCAGTCACATTTGGCTCTGACAGTAGTAAAAATCTGTTTGTTAACTTTATTCCGGGTGATGTTACATATCCTCTGTTGATACCAACAGTTTGACGATTCTTCGGCTTAGCACCAAGTCCATCATACGTGTCTTTACAGAGTCTTGGAAAAGACAGTATCATTTAGCTTTAAGTTGGAGGTAGCAGTTTTTTCACCCTTTCCTTTGGAAGTAAATGTGGACTTCTTACCACTGGATTCCATTGGGAGCGTTTCATGAAGTCCCATTTCAGTTTCTAAGGCAAAAATCCTTTCTTGTAGCACACCAATTTCTTGTTGATATATCCGACAGCTTTCACAGGGCATGTTGAAAGGATTGTAGTCGCTGGCTCGTCAGATAAGTTGTAAAAAGAATAAAAATTATTTAAAAAAGTCTTGGTTCACTTAAAAGAAAAAGAATAAAATTATATCCAAGACTTGTGGAAAGAAGTAAAATGATTTAAAAGCAAATAAAGCGATAAGCAGCAGGAGGAAGCGGAGAACAAGCACCCTCTTTAATACACCAAGAACACTCCCAAAGAAAATATGAATGACAAACTAAAAATTTTCACATTGTTTTTAAATTATTATTCCATCCATCCATCCATCATCTTCCGCTTCTCTGGGGATCGTGTCGCAGGGGCAGCAGCTTAAGCAGAGAAACCCAGACGTCCCTGTCCCCGGCCACTTCCTCCAGCTCTTCAGGGGGGACCCTGAGGCGTTCCCAGGCCAGCCGAGAGACATAAGCCCTATTCGGACGGGACTAGTTCAATGGGGGGACGTATGGTAATGTTGGTTAACCAGACGACGCCAGGGAGAAGAAATGACCAATTCGGACGGGACAAAAAAATCCCTGTAATATTCATCTAACATGGGAGGAGTTGTTGGTTACGCACAACCGTCACATCCTGGATGCTATGCACGTCTTCATTTCACTTCCGTAAACCCCATCTGTAAACAGACATGGCGCCGACCATGCGTGCTTGCAAGCAGCGCTTCATCCAGAACCTCCATGTTTGCAAACAGACACACCTAATTGTTTCTCTCTTTAAAAGGATGTGACGACATATTCCGTACTTATTACCGAAGGTCGCATTCGCACGGGATTAGTATTACCTATGGTACATACTCCGGACCGTTTCACAGGAGGTAGAATTCTCGGCAAAGTTTACCGACATACTCCGCTATCTTTACTGACATGGCGCGTTCGGACGGGACTAGATTTCCCGGTTATTATTACTTTACCCCAGGTCCCCCCATTAAACTAGTCCCGTCCGAATAGGGCTATAGTCTCTCCAACGTGTCCGGGGTCTTCCCCGGGGTCTCCTCCCAGTGGGACGTGTCTCACCAGGCATCCTTACCAGATGCCCGAGCCACCTCTCGATGCGGAGGAGCAGCGGTTCTACTCCGAGCCCCTCCCGGATGACCGAGCTTCTCACCCTATCTCTAAGGGAGAGCCCAGACACCCTGCGGAGGAAACTCATTTCGGCCGCTTGTATTGGCGATCTCGTTCTATCGGTCACTACCCACAGTTCGTGACCATAGGTGAGTGTAGGAACATAGACTGACCGGTAAATCGAGAGCTTCGCCTTCTGGCTCAGCTCCTTCTTCACCACGACGGGCCGGTGCAGAGCCCGCATAACTGCAGACGCCGCACCGATCCGCCTGTCAATCTCCTGCTCCATTCGTCCCTCACTCGTGAACAAGAGCCCGAGATACTTGAACTCCTCCACTTGGGGAAGGATCTCATTCCCGACCCGGAGAGGGCAAATTACTCAATCTTTAACAAGGTACTACAAACCCATATGTACAACACACATACATACATACATACATAATTGTTATTATAGTGTTATTATATGGATCACATTCGCAGGGCTTCATATGGTGCTACAATCGCTACTGCCAGTAGATGTCCCCCAAGGGAATTGAATGAAGCTTCGGGTAGTGAACCACTTTATGACACAATGCTTCAAAAAGCCTCACTACGACAGGCAATGGTCAGGACTAGTGGTGCAACGGATCATAATTGATCCGTGATCCGAACGGATTTCTCTCTATGGTTCGATACGTACGCGGTCCGCGGATTGGTTGACGAAATAAATAAATAAATAAGGAGGCGTGTTTATGTGGAGGCCGCACGCCTATTCAACCTAAAGGAGAAAAGCACAGTGGTAGCCATGGCTATCGGAGGAGGAGAGGAACTTGAAAACCCCCCTACATCATTTAAGTCGCATGTATGGGCACATTTTGGCTTCCCTGTCACATACAATGATGATGGACGAAGGGTGGTGGATTAAACAATTACGGTATGTCGGCATTGTGGTATGAGAAAGCCATATAAGAGTGGAAATGCATCCAGTGACAGCACATTTGAAGCGCCGTCAGGCTCCAAGACGAGTGCTGCGCATCAACCACTAATCACAGCGACATTTAAACACCCTTTAGCAGCAGAATCTGACAGGGCCAAAGCTATGACAAATGGTATCGGAGTGTTTATAGCTGCAGACATGAGGCCATACTCTGTTGCGGAAAACAAGGGGTTTAAACATCTGCTCAATGTGCTTGAGCCACGTTATGAAATTCCCTCGCGCACCCACTTCAGTGAAAAGATCGTGCCAAGTCTGTATGAGCAGGAAAAGTTAAAAATTGTTACGGAATTGTCCCAGGCTACTTCTGTTGCGCTAACCACAGACGGGTGGACCTCCAGAGCAACAGAAAGCTATGTAACTGTGACCGCTCACTATATCACAGTGAACTGGGAGATGCGAAGCCCTGTGCTGCAGACACGTCGCCTCTGAGGGTCACACAAGCTCCAATCTAGCGCAGGTACTGGTAGAAGCCGTGGAAGATAGACCCAATACAAATATCCCGGTCACAACAGATAATGCTAAAAATCAGATAAACGCAGTGAATGAGGCAGGACTGGGTCCACAAATAGGGTGCTTTGCACATGTGATAAATTTAACATCCCAAAAGGGAATCACATTGAATAAGATGGACCGCATCCTTGGGAGGATTAGGAAGGTGGTTTCCTACTTTCACCGAAGCACAACAGCTTCACATGTACTAAAGACCAAGCAAGAAATGTTACAGCTGCCTACTCATAAACTCATACATGATGTCACAACAAGGTGGAACTCCACTTATGATATGATGGAGCGTTATCTTGAGCAGCAGGCAGCTATATACTCTGCATTCACAGACAAGAGCCTGAAGAAAAATGTTAAAGACATTGTAACCTTGTCTGATGAGGTCCTCCAGGTGCTCAAACCCCTAAAAATGGTTACAACTCTGTTGAGCACTGAAAGCGGACCATCTGTCTCCATGATCCTACCTTTAAAAACAAGGATTATGCAGTCCATGACCCCTAGTGAGGAAGACAGTGCAATCACAAGAGATGTTAAGTTTGCCATTAAAGAGGACCTAAAGCCCAGATACACTTTGCCCCCAACTCTGCAGGACTACCTTCACAGATCTACTGCACTAGATCCCATGTTCAAGTCCCTGTCCCACCTCAAAGAACATACCTCATCAGTGAGATTGTGAGCAGTCGGGGCACTGAAGACAGTGAAGAGGTAAACAAAAAAACCCACAATTTTAATATTTATATCATACCTTCGAAAAAATATCCATGTGGCGAGCCTTAAGGTGCCGCAGCAAATACTTTTTAGGTTTTAATTGACACACACAATAAGCAGAAATATCATGCATTTTAAACGTCTGACAGATCACCCACTAACATTTTCGTCCATTCACGTCTCGTCATGTTTTCGTCATCAGAGAGCTATGTTTATCTCGTCACCGTCTCGTTATCGTCATGAAAAAAAGTGACGTCAACGAAATGATTTCGTCATCGTCATCGTTGACGAAAACAACACTGCCTGGTACTTCAGTGCCTAGCGAGAGGGTGTTCTCCACAGCAGGGGACATAGTGACGGCAAAGAGGTCTACACTTTCCCCAGGCAGTATAGACGTCCTTATCTTTTTGAAGAAGAATTTAAAATTACAAGTTTAGGTCTGCTTTAGTTCTGCTCATTTCATTCTATTTGATGTGTGCAAAAATAGTTTTTATTTAAACTCCATGTTTATAAGGCTTCATGCCTTAAATTGCCCTTTGAGTTTTTTGTACACTGACCATTTAAAGGATGAAAGTGTCATTGTGAGGGACAATTAAATCATACAAAAACATATTTGGGCCCAACTAAAATGAGGTCAACCAATTTAACACTAACGCAACCAAAAACTGACCTGCAAACAAAGAACAAAAGGCTGCTTAAATAGGGACGGAGTAACCCAAATCTGCCACATGAGGGAGCATAATAAAGGGGAAAAGTTGCAAAATTACCTACAGCAAAATATAAAACAAATAAAGCAAAACTAACTTTAACTTAGTGAATGTTAAAGTGACAAAATTAAGAAACTAAGGCCAAAGTTAACAAATAAAGTTCCCCTCCCCGGTCTTTTAGAAATAGTGGCATATTCCAGGCCTCCTCCTCCAGCTGATCTCAATTTGCAGCACACGATGTGGTGGTGGTAAGAGCATCCACCACAGTCATGTCTTGTATTGTACTTTAATTTGTGTTTATATTATTCATTTTATTTAAGCATTGAATTGACATCTTGGGTTACATGTTTTATTTAGGGAACAAAAAAGGTTGCAATAAGTGTTCTACTAAATAAATGTAAAGCAAAGTTATATTTTTGTCTAGTTTTTCTGCTGATCCGAAAAATTATCCGATCCGTGACTCAAAACCGTGATACGATCCGAACCGTCAGTTTTTTGATCCGTTGCACCACTAGTCAGGACAGTAGAGCAAAAAGGCAAGGCAGAGAGGTGAGGCTAGATATCTGCTGGCTGTGAGGCTTGCGATAATCTGGCTGGAAGGAGCTGATATAGGCAGAGACCAGAGTGAGAGACAGCAATCATTAATCAGGCACAGGTGAACATCATGAGAGCAATTAGTGGCAGAGCAAGGAGCAGACCAGGAAATAAGCAGATTCCAGGCTGCAACATTACAATTTGAGCAGTCTAACTAATGTAGTTTCCACACAGGACCTAGTTTAGGGTCATCAGAATGCAAAAAAGCAGTAAAATGGCCCTATTCTGCATTTTCACAAATCAGAAAAAGGTTTCACAAATCCCAAACAAGGTTTTAATGAATCTACAGCCTCTGAAATAATTCCATTCAGATTTGTAATGTAGTTTCCATACAGGGCCTAGTTTGGGCCGATCAAAATGCAAAACATGCAGTGAAATGGCCCTTTATGCCCATCCCTTTAATTCGCAAATCGGAGGCTGGCGAATCGGATGCCAACTTCAGTGTCGTTGGTACGATTCAAACCAGGAGTGTACTCTCCCTGTGATTCCCATGCTAAAGAGTATGGACAGACACAGGCAGGCACATCACCAGACACTTTTTACCGGGGCACGTGCCCCTGTAAACATGCGTTGTGCCCAGGGGCGGATTGGGAAGTATTTTTCCACCGGGACAATTTTTCCCTTGCCGGCCTCATACCAAAAAAAAAAAAAATCTATTGTAATAGGAGGGTTTCAGTTACGTCATCACGGGAGCACGCGAATTTCAGCTGGTGGGCAGGAAGCTTGACTACAGCATAGCAACAACATGGAGAATACGGAGATCATCTTAACATGTTGAATGCCGAGCTGTGAATGTTGGCATTCATGTTTTGATAAAATGCCGAGATCCATATATCGAGAGAGAGAGAGAGAGAGAGAGAGAGAGAGAGAGACTGACTGACTGACGTGAAGATTGAATTTGTCACAAATTTGTTTAGATCAACCACTCTCAGAGATCGCATGAAACACCGATGGCGGTGTCTTAGCTCTGTGTTTTGGTAACCCAGCTTGACCGTCGGAGCCCAGTCCACTGACTCAATAGCTAACAACGCGCTGGGGCAGCCTTCAAAACAAACATAGCCCGTATTACATTACTGTTGATTGGCATTTAACAACATAATACTTTACTGCACTACTACTAAACAGTTAGATTTCGCACATACCTTTGACGAAGTGGTCACCGCAGACACGAGCATTTGCAGATTCAGCCCCTCCAGTCTGTAAACGTAGGTTAACTATCCATTTTAGGCGGCGTTGTTCTGTGAGTTTTTTCCATTTCTCACCTCTATGGGCGATTACCTTAGGTACTCGATAGTAACCCTTTCCCTTCTCTCGGTTAGACCGATTGCTACATCCAAAAACGGCACAAAACTGAGGCATTTTGGGCAAAAAGTGGCAGACAAAACACAGTGTTTTCAATGGGCTCCAGCTCAGGTTGCCCACCACCTGGGTTCGCGGCAAATCCGTAATTTTTGAGCACTTAGATGCCTCCTCCTCCAACTTTTTCTTCTTTTTAATCCTGGCTTTTTCAGCACCTCCTTTTTCTTTTCGTTTGCCTTCCATGTTGCAATTGACTGAGTCGAGTCAAGTACTAACGTCGCCGTAGTAGGCTACTTAGTAGTAACTATGGGCTACCAGTCGGCCCGACTGGCAGCCCGACAACGGCCCTAAGCCGACTCAGTAGGCTTAAGGGCCATGTATACTCTCGTATTTTTTTAAATTTTTTATTTATTTATTTATTTTTTATTTTTATTTTTTTTATTATTTATGCCCAATTGGGGAGGTGCACCAGAGTGTCTGCGTAAGGGGTGGGGGGCAGGCACTGGGTGTGTCTGTGCATGTCCAGCAAATGGACCGTGTGTGCCGCGTAGTGCGCAAAATCAGAGTTGGAAGGCAAGTTACTGCGGCCCGCTCGTCATATTTATCAGTGAATAGTAGCCCACACATTGTGCCAATCGAAGCGTAGTAGGCTATATGAACCACTACACATTGATGGATTGCCGTCACCGTGGTCATGGATGTCAGGCTTGGACATAAGAGGGGACTCAGATGCAGAGAGTTGGCGGAAGGGCAGACTTTATTAACTCCAAACAAAAATCACTCCCAGGGAGGCAACATAAACGACTATGAAACTTACTCGAGAAAGGAAACTAAACTATGAAAATTACAAACCAAAAATCACTCAATCAACTCTTTCGCAGCACCTTCACATGCATTGACCGATTACTCCATGTAAAATAGCGACTCTTCCCATGTGCGTTTATAACAGAAAATAACTACACATTGCCACCATGTTAAACTCACACAATACACCAGTTATCACAACCTAAAACGGTTAAAACAGTTAAATTATGGCAAAAAGATAGAAGAACTTACATTTGTGTGGTGCTCTTGCTTCTGCCATTTTTAAAAAGACTCACGATCTCCCGGTAGTCGCGTTGTACTCTGGGAAATATATCATACCCCTTCAAACGGAGTCTGCCTGGCCGAAGCCCTCCGTTTCAAGGGCTACCACGGAGGGGTAGGGTTAAGGGGAAGGGCTTTGGAAGAGTATTGGGACAACACTACACCTTCACGTGAACGCGCAAAATGGAGGGTAAGGGGTAGGGCCAAGAGGTGAATTGGGATTGGGCCTAAATATCAAGACTAGGACTATGGTTGCGAAGATGACACACTGGCACAAGACAAAGGGAGACGCAGACTATATGAACACAGTGGGAAAGGGAACTGGTGGAAACAATTAGGAATCAGGGAGACAATCAGACCGGGGACACATGAGGAAGGGCAAGTGACCTGAAACAAGAGGACAGTTACTTATCAAAATAAAACGGGAAAAAACGAGACAAAAACACCAAAATAAAACAAAACCTCACCGCGGTGTGACAATGGACATAAGGAAATTCTTACAGAGGAGAGTCAGGGACAGAGAAGCAACAAGGAGAACTGAGGCCCCGTTTACACGATAGGAAGACGCAGATATTTTCCTGCGGTTTGACCTCTCATTTACACCAAAACGATTATTTCTACCTCCGGCCAAAGTGGAGATTTCTGATAACGCCGTTTATGTGTTGCCGTGTCAACTGGGAGAAACGGCGTTTTAGGTTCTTAAACGTCACATTATGTGCCAGAAAATGCTTAAAGCAATACAATGTAACTTCTCAAAAAGCCCATTATGGAGCTCCCCCTACAGGCTTGGAGGTAATGTATGGTTACACTGTCGTAAATACAACACCCTTTCGCTTTCACGTTTCACGTTTGTTGACGAACCGGCGTGGAGTCAGAAGGTGCAAGCTATGTCGACCGAGAAGGTAAGAGTAATCAAATGTACCTGGGAGCGTGAGAGGGGTCTATTTGTTTTTGCGGTAGGTGTGCCAGAAAGCAAGTCGAAGTACTTCCGCTCAGCTCCCGGGCCGCTCCCGGGCCGGTCCAGCAAAGTTACATAGCGCAGTTTTTCCAACTCAGACCCCCGAAGGGCATAGGAGACAGGCCAATCGTAATATTAAAACTCATTCTAGCCGCACAATTTTTTTCAAGCTGTTATTTTAAGGTAGAAATGTTACATAGTATTGCTTTAACGTCATGCGAGCGCCTTATGTTTACAGTTTGTTTGGCTACTGATCAGGATTATCATGGATGATGTTAAAGTTCTACTAATTTTTACGTTTGTGCAAACGATTCTGGCCTTATTGCATTTGCCACCCCCAAACCTTCTCGCACAGTTCAAAATAGAGGAGCACCACTCTTCCGTGGCCGCTCCTGCGTCCAGTATCCACTGACTGTCAATATTTCCCTCTAATTGCCTTCAGTTTTGTTGTGATATTTGCTCGCGTTATCTCCTCCTTCACATGGGGAAAGTCCTTGATTCTGAGGATTTTGATTGGCTTGCATGGCTTTATTCCTTTCCCTACACTGCCGCCAATAGGTTTGGCATAGTTATTATGGCGCTTGACGGCGTATTTATGCGGGTTGATGTAAATGACAAGTTTTTTGAAAACGATGTTGTGTGCACAATGTTATTATTGAAAACGGAGGGGGGGGAATATTCGTTTCTCTAAATACCCGGCTATGTGTAAATGTGGCCTGAGAATGAAGTGGAGGGAGGTGACAGATTTGTTTTCTGTGTCGACGCCCACGCCTACCTATAGGCCACTGTAATATCTCATGCCAAATACACATTTAGGCATTTAAACAATGGCCTAAACAATGTTCCATGGCACGAGACAATATCCTATTCTGCCTATCATAGCCTATTTACTAAACTATCTTGTGCATCATAAATGGGTAAAAAGTGGGTAGGCTAGTTTAAAAGGCTACTCAATCAGGGGAGTAACTTATCAGACCATATCAGGTACTCTTAATTTGATTTTTATTTTGCAATATTCCCTCTTGTAGAAGTATTTATTGACTGTGCTACAGTAAGATTAAAAAATGTTCAGTACCTGGACTGAAATATTGTTCATTATTTTGTATCTGTTGATCTGTTGAAAATTTTAATACTGTGCATACTGTGTTTTTTAGTAATATTGCCTCTTGTGAAAGGCTTACTTGATTATGTTTGATGTGCTACAGAAAGAGGAATTGAAAAGCTAAATGGCTGAATTCAAAGGTGTTTTTATTTGCTTTGATTGCCTATAGCTCTGTTAAACCTGTTGAGGTTCATGCAAATTTGAATAAATGTTCTTATGTATACAGTACGGCAGTGTTGGTGGTGGTGTTCTGGCTGGGGGCCCGGGCCCCTGTACAGCTGTATGCCTAGCAACGTCCCTGGTTGGAGGGAGGGAAGGTTTCTTGAGCAGCGGTGTAACCCGAGCTTGTTGGAATGTGGTAGGAAATGTGCTCGATGTCAGTGAAGCATTAATCACATGTGTGACCGCTGCAATTACAGTAGGAGCAATGGATTGGAATAAATAGTAGGAACAGGGTCCAGCAGACACAGATACACAGCCCTCAGTGAGAGGGGTGAATGAAGAAAATGATGGAGCAACTTCTGCATGCTGAGTTAGTGGTACAAGGTTCGGGTGTGGGGCAGTTCGGTAAACTGTCCGCTTATAGCTGCCACTGGTCAGTAAAAAATGAGGCAAAGGTGTCTGCGTGGTAGCAGGTGGCGGGTTAAGGTGGAGTTTCCAGGTGACTGGGATGTGATGTATAAAGTATATAATCCTCAGCAACAGAAAAGCAAAAGAGAATATATGTATTGTATTTGGTCAACGATTTTGAAAGAAAATGTTTAACCCCCGCAAACATCGTGTCTAAATATGAAGATAAATAAAAGCTTGATTTCCATTTTCTATACCCGCTTTATCCAATTTAGTCCAGTCCAATTCACGGGGGTGCTGGAGCCCATCCCAGCTGTCATTGGGCGAGAACCAGAGGTGTGACCAGAATGGCATGTGTGGGTGGGCAGTTAGCTCATCTGGGGGGCAGAAAACAATACCTGGAAAAAAAAAAAAAAAAAAAATCGGTGGAAAACCACTACTACAACTTCAAGCATAATAATAATAATAATAATAATTATAATATTATTAATAAAG